>NW_027281846.1:0-45559 GCF_046629955.1 Centroberyx affinis
TTTACTAATTTTTGTTTTCTCAAATTAGTTTTCAAATGTATCAGCAGTCGAGCCCCAGAGCCTCTTTCAAGATATATCCAAAGACAAGACAGTAACAGAGTAACTAGGAACATGGTGACTGTAAAATACTACATCGTAGATCTAAATTTGGACAATCAGCTTTCTCCATAAAGGGCTGTCAACTCTGGAACACATTACCAACTGAAATCAAATTAATTCCAGATATAAAATCTTTTACAACAAAGGTTAAGTGCTGGCTAAAAGCAAACCAGAGCTGCACTCATTTTTAGCTAATTGTACTCTAAATTAGGCTACTATTGGTGTATGGTGTATGTGTTTTGGTGTATTGTGGTATGTGTATTTTATTGTATTTCCATATCTGTAATGTATTGTGGTTTTATGATACTGAAAGCTGTATATTTTAATTACGCTGTACATGTAAAAGCCCAACTAGGGACAAGAGTTGAAAATTAGCAAAAGCTATAACCTCTCTGTGCAGCACATCAGTTTCATGCTCTGTATTGGAAATATGTTAAATTGCATCGTCCCTATCAAATAAAATTCAAATAAAAATATATGGATGTAAGCATTCCTGCAATACTGACCAGAGCGTTTGTATAGAGAGTTGAGAAGACGCAGCCTCGACTGCTGTTGCACTAGTTTTCCTCATGTGACTCCTTAAATTATGTCATTCAATTTTATTTCGTTATTTTACTTTGCCCTATTTATGTTTACATGCATTTTTTGCTTGTAACATGCACTTGTATGTTCTGTAAAGTGAAAAGCAAAAAGTCAACAAACATAACTGTCATGTAAACAGCTTTATCTGAATATCTTAATCGGAGTAAGGTCACAATCAGGTTAACAATAACATGAATAACACACATACATTTCTGCCTTTCAATTTACTGGAACATGTAAACGCCTCAGTCTTATTTCTTTTGGTGTTTTAAAACTGGGTCAAAGGTCGCCAGATGCAGTGATCTGGATGTTGTATTTCCAAACAACCGCATGACGACATCTTCTGCTTTCAGACAGGATTGCAAGTAGGAAAGCTTGTGTTAAGGTGAAAAGAAGGAGAAAGAAAGGAAGAAAAAAATGCTCAGACGTTTGCATGCGGACGAGAAAGGAGAGGGAGAGCTGGGAAACCCGGTTCTCACGTCAGTTCCTTTAGAAATTCAGACCGATAATGAAATGAATCCATGTAAACCGGGTTATTAGAGAAATCGTGTTACTTTATAACATGTCAAAGTTTTAATCTAAATATCGCCTTAAGCAGATTACTCCCAGTGCCCCACTCACCTTTCTTATGGATGTCATTAATGAAGGGAGCCAGAGCAACTTGGACGAAGTCTGGAGCGTAGCCCATATTCTGCAGGAGGAGAGGACAAGAAATATGAAGTGATGAGTGAATAATAACTGTCACGCTGACTCGGCATTCAGCATGACCTCTATTTTCCGTGTGTGTGTGTGGGTGTGTATGTACAGTACTGTGCGAAAGTCTTAGGCACATGTAAAAGAAAAAAAGTAAAACGAAGATGCTTTCAAAAATAATTAAAGGAAAAGTTTCTAAATATCAAAAAAGTTACTATAAAGAGCAGTCTACTGACACACTAATGCAGAAAAACATGAATAAACATCTAAGACACAATGTATATAAAAACTCTTGGGTGCCTAAGACTTTTGCATAGTACCGTATATGTGTATCAATGTATCTGTACGAATGTATGTACTTATGTGTGTGTATATTTGTGTGTATGTATATATGTATATACACATGTATATATATATATTCTAGTATTTTTGTATGTGTATTATTTTTAGCCTGTGTCTCATAACTCTAAATCCTTTTTTATTGGGGTACTGTGTTTGTTGCTCTGTTTGACCTGTATGTTGAGGAGTGACACATAAATAAAATTATATCCATCTATCTATCTATCTATCTATCTATCTATCTATCATGTAAATGCAAACACAGCGAACGAGTACACACTCATATGCAACATTGTCCACAACCCAAAGATATTCAGTTTACTGTCATAGAGGAGTAAAGAAACCAGAAAATATTCACATTTAAGAAGCTGGAATCAGAGAATTTTGACTTATTTTTCTTAAAAAATTACTCAAACCGATTAATTGATTATCAAAATAGTTGGCGATTAATTATATAGTTGACAACTAATCGATTCATCGTTGCAGCTCTATCCTTTAACACTCCTGATTACATCCTGACAGTACATTACATGCGTACATGCTTATATTTACCCCCTAGACTAAGTTGCGAGATCACAGTCAGACAACAGGGCATACACACACACACACACACACACACACACACACACACACACAGGTGTAACTCACAGGCATCTTGGTCTTGGCCGCGGTGAGCAGAGACATGGTAATCTCACTGAGGTAGTCAAACACTAGGAAGTCCAGCTTCCCACTGTAGATCAACTGGGGCACTGCATGCACACACACACACACACACACACACACACACACATACATACATACATACATACATAGCTGAAAGCATTGAAGACTAGTGCATTGAAGGCACTAACACAACACTGCTGGGGTTGGGAGTTCAATTCCCACTGGGGACTCTTACTAAAAATACATAGGAAGAGTTTCATTCCAAAAAGAGATATCATCCATCATTTGAAAACAATCAACACTTCCTCTAACAAAATGACAGCTGGCATTAAAGAAACACCTAAGTCATCTTAACACCTTTATTTTATTTATTTTATTATTTTTGAAGACAGAATCATCCATGATTTTGAAATATTGACTAATGAAGTTTAGGAAGCATTTTTTTCCTAATTGGATATACAGTATATAGCATTTTGGAATGAAACCCTTCATATAGACTCATGGTAAGTGACTGCAGGACACTTTGGAGAAAGGCATCCATAACGTTTGAAGCATCAGCAGTGAGTTAGACAGCTGAAATAGCTACAACAGCCAGCTAGAGTGCCAGTACTTGATTCCCCAGTTACATAAAGTGAACACGGGGTTAAGTCCAGTTCATCGGGGTTGCATTAGCGGTGACTTTTGCCCCACTTAGCAGGCAGCTAGCAGCCGTACAGGTTGCCCTACAGCCACCCATATGGAGAAAACCCATATACTTCAGAACATACAGAAAATACCCAGAACTGTTTTTGTACACGTCGACAACATTAATGTGAAATATAGTTTGAGTGACAACAATATATTTTGGATGTACTTGCTGCTATGTTGTAAACAGCGCATAGGAAATGTTTCCAGTGTCATAAATAGTAAAAAAATACAGTTTATTAACACATATTTGGCCACTTTGTCTATTTTGAAACATATCTCTAGCTAAGCATCCTGTGAACTATGTGTGTAATGTGTTTTTTGCAGCATAGCCATTCAGCTAGAATGCTACACAGTTAGCTTGAGCTAGCTTGAACTAAACCCGGTTTCTGTCAGTTTACCTGAGGTGGCGGTGTCCCCCCAAAACCCAGAGGCACATCCGATCCGGACTGTTTTTTTCTTGGCAGAAGTTGTGTAATATTTGAAACTTTTTGTGTTTTGACATGTTGACAGCTTGACAGGCGAGTTAAAGTGCAAAAACCTCGAGTTACATAACAAGATTTCGGACGTGTTCGAGTTCTTTCCGTGCGAGAGCCGTCGGACAGCCGACGCGTGCGCGACACGGAATAAATGTGGAAAATTAGACATTGTAAATTAATGTGTTTAAGGTGGGAAACGGTGAGAAAGTTGACTCCTCTCTAACTCCCCAGAGGTTCAAGGTACACTGGTCCGTCGATAAAAACAGCCCGACTGGAAACACGGACGGAACCGATTCCTTTCCCTGTCCTTCCTCTGGAGACAACCAAGTCTTTCTTTTTTTTGTTTGACATCTTTATTGACAATAGAAATCACATAGGCCTACAAACAAAGAAGTCATTAATACAGACAAAACAACAACAGAGCCAGGGGGAATCTTCTAAATGAATACATTAAACAAAGAACACAAATAGATGGTTTTTGCAGCTTTCTTATTTTTTGAGTTAAGTCAAATACTATAAATAAAGGTTTAGAATGGCTAAATTTGGATTCATGAATATGACATTTTGCTAAAATAATCATCAAATTGATTATATATAATTCTTTAAGTGTATTACTATTGTTGTTGTAGATACCAAACAGTACATTTTCCCAGTAAAGAGAAAAGTCAGAGTCAATGTTGTAAACAGTATACCGGGATACATCTTTCCAAGGCGACAACCAAGTCAAGAGTTGAAATTTAAAACATGAATTTAGAGTTGAACTCATATTTCAGTTTTATCACCCACTACAATTCCACACTCCAATGTAAAAGAATGACTATTTTGATCATAGTTTCAGTTATCTCTTTACCTACAATACAGATAGTCTTGGAATTCTGGACAAAATCAGATCTAACAATAAAAATATTCTCAGATTTGGGTCTGGGAGACAAAATCTCATCAAATGGGGTCTGTGGCTGTAATGTGTACTAAATTAGGGGTCCTTGATATTAAAAAGTTTGAGAATCACCAATTTAAAGGACCTGAACCCTGGATGAAAATGTCTGGTCGCCACTAGATGTCACCCTTTGTCAAAACACATGGTTTTGAACAGTGAATTACTCCATACACTCAAGAGCAGACTGGGAAAACGGGTCGGCAGGGAGACTGCCCCGTCAGCAGTAGGTCAGTGGTTTGAGCCCTGCAACAGCCATGCATCCTGCTGAAGTGTCCTTGAGCAACTCACAAGGGACCTATATCTGATCCTGCAAGGCGATAGCACCAACCAAATTCCCTAAACAGAAAATAAACCATATATATCCTTTAGCAGACATGGGTTAAAATGACAGACGGTGAATGCAAAAGGTGGCTTTTATTGGGCAAAAGCTTTATGTGTCAAATCTGTAATTCATTTTAATAAGCTTATAATCAAAACTTTCCCTCCACATTCTGCATGTATGCATTCTTAGCAGCTTTGCTCGAGTCCTAAGTCAGTCTCAAGTCTTGCGGCACAAGTCTCAAGTCTAAATGTAGAACAGCAAGTCAAGTCAGAACAAATCAAGAGTCCAGTATCAGTTTAATATCTTAAAGAAAACTAAATATCTAGGACTTTTCAATGCAATATGGTTTTAATAGGATAAAAACTTGGTAAGAGCATCATGAGTTTTATTTCTATAATCAGTTTCAACTTCAATAAATTCAATCATTCCATACAAATTCAGAAAACAGAATTTCAATTCAGTCGTCTGCTGGAACAAATCTCATCACTTTCAATCTGAGTCATTTACACAAACACAAGATCTCAAGTCAAGACTTTAGAAACCTTTTCAAGTCATCAGAGTACAAGTCAGAGTCAAGTCCCAAGTCACCAGAACCCAAGTCAAGTCCAGTCTCAAGTCTTCTCTTCATGCATCAAGTCAAGTCCCAAGCCACTACAACTGTGACTGAGTCCAAGTCATGTGACTCGAGTCCCCATCTCTGCTTTACATGATATTTTCCAGCAGTTAGTTGTGCCTGAGAAGTAGTTTAGTATATATATATTTTTTAAAATCCTTTCTGTCCCTTATTTCTCGTGATCCTCTCTCAGCATTTTGCCACACATAGTCATTTCAGGGTCACAGTGACACTTGTCACATCTATTGTCCGGTCACTGTGGCTCTGACCCTTGCAGACTTTATTGATTACCTGTAATGCTACTGATCTAGGAATTGAAGCTTATTCTACTGTTGACCTCTTTGTGAGTCTCTCTGGATAAAAAGCGTTATAGTTTAATTCCTAAAATGAGACGTGAGTCTAAACTTTCCCAGTGGGAAAAGCGTGTGTAAAAATCACAACCTCTAGTTGCAGGGAAGAAACCATATCATTGTGATTTTTTTTTTTTCCATTCCTTTTATATTCATCTATCAACACCAAGAATCCCAATCCAGTATTTGTGTGTTTTGGACCATGTTCTGTCCAAGTCTTCTTTGGGAGAATGAATATCACAGAAATATCAGAGTGGTCATGAGTCATGTCATGTCAGTTGGGTAACGATTTTTCCTCTAAATGGGTGTTTTTTTTAATTTTTATTTTATTTTTGCCGATTAATGAACCATTTGTCCTTTCAAAATGAGATATACACCATTGAAAAAAATATATATATAATTTATTGTTAGTACAAATTTGGTGGTGAATTCTGGCAACAGCTGGCCATTGAAAAAAGTTAGCTTCTCCCCTGTTTGGTTCCATATGCATACCTGTTCTGGTTCTAGTGCTAAAAATGTTTCTCCTTGAACACTTTACCAGGACTGTACTTACATGATTTAGAGGGAAAACTGGCTAAATTCTTTGGTTACTGAAGTTCTCAGTTCCTGGAGCAGTGGTGGGAATTCTCAGAGCAACACTGATGGAGTTATTTTAATAAAACATTTTCTCTGGGAGTGTTGTTGTTGCTGTGGTAGAGCACCACTGAATTAACAGTTTCTAGCATTCTACTTTGAGTTTCAATTCATATATGCTGGGAGTTACATGTCAAAATGCAATGAGTGTAGCTGTCGTCTCTTTGTCTGTGTTTTCAAGAGCAACAACCACAATGGAAATAAGCCTTTGACTAATTCTGAGAGGGCAGGAAATCAATCCTTTTGCTTTACCGGCCACAGTGGCTGGTGGATTCCAAGATTTGTTTTTTTTGCTAGCCAAATATGGTGGTTGTTGGCTACCATACGGTGCTCGCCAGCAACAGATTAGGTTTACCAGCACTGTTTGGTGGTAATTTCCCACCCTAGGCCTAAGTTTTGAATATGTGTCTGATGTGACTATCCTCTTTCTCCCTGCAGCTCGGCTACAGGTCGAACCACTGGTGTAGTGTTGGCTGCGGGTGATGGCGTGACGCACGTGGTTCCCATCTAGGGAAGACTTGGCCATCCCCAGTGCTGTGCGGGGGGTCCACACTGCTCAAGAGGTTCGGGGAGAGGCCGCTGACGGAGGTGAAGAAGCTGGCGCCCAAAGACGTCAAGTTCAAGATCTCGGCACCCCAAGAGAGGCTCTACTCTCTTGTTATTGCATTTTATGATTAAAATACATCATCTGTGGCCTGCTGTGTTATAATGACACATTACAAGTTGAAATGCAAGTGTTCAAAATCCTACCTCAAGTGTTGTTGGATGCATTTATTTTTTTTAACGTCAAACCGCCAACTATTTGTTATGCCCAAATCAAAGCTAGGGGAGAAGATGATTCAGTGGGGGAAAGTTTTAAGAACATTTGGCCAGTTTAGACTTGGCTTTTTTGTATTTCCTACAAACCTCTCACTTTCACTTAGTTAAAACCACGGAACAAACTTCCCCTCCTCTCCTCATGGCAGCCAGAAATAGCCAGCAAAGAGGAGAATAAGAAGATTGACAAGAAGAAGACTATAGGAATCCCATGAGATATCATAATAAAACTGGGAATAAATTGATATAGAAGAGAAGTTTGGATGAGAGAAGACTGCAGAGGAGAATGGCACAAGAGGCTAGCTAGTTAGCGGAAGAAAAAACAAAAATCTTGAACCACTGTTGATGTAAATGTTTAGTGTTCACAGGAAATTTCCCCGCAGTTAATTGTCTTGTACATCACCAAGGGAGTTTTATATGTAACTTTAATTTATTTTTGTGAGTTAGCCACAGCTACTTAACTTTTAGTTTTAATACACTCTGGTGGTGGCGACATTGTTGCGTAGCAACTGGATGGGTTGAGTGGGCGGGGCGGGTATGGCTTGGCTTTACCTTTGCAGCTTGGCCGTAAAGTGATGTGTTTACGTTACAGAAACTGCCTCCTTGGCTCATGCATGGAGAAGTAGCACATCCATGAGGAGCATGGATGTATTAGATGAGGAGTAGCAGTTGGGAAATTGACCCTTCCCACCGTCCAATCCTACGTTAGCAACCGTAACTAGGCGCGGGAGGCCTGTCAAGCTTTCAGACCAAGGGAAAATGCCGAAACGGTGTGCATATGGAACCTGCAAGTCCGACAGCAGATATCCTCAAAGTTTGGAGGGGGGTGTCATATTTTTCGCTTTCCCGAAGCCAAAAACGCAAGAGGAGAGATGTCGGACATGGATCAAGCAGTGTGGAAGACCTCACTCACAGCTGAATCCATCGAAGATAAACAAAAACTCCTTCGTTTGCTCCAAGGTAAGATGCTAACTAAAGTTAGCTAGCTTAGCACACAGTTGTTAGCAAACAAAGACGGTTGAATATTAACTTAATTATAAGTTACTTATGTTTTAACTTTAAGTTAGGCAGTTGTGTACCATTTGAGGCTGAGCAAATATACCACATAAAAGAAACACTAGTAACGTTGGTTCCAAGACAGAGACACGTGCTAACATACAATATCTTTTAGCATTTTGTGAATGGGCGGCCTACTCCCGAGTATCCCAATCCCGTAGCTGCTCTACCTGCGGCTGTCCAAAGGAGGGAACGTCATGGGGGCTGCCGAAAACCTCCAACGAAAAGGTTGGCGTGCAAATCACAACATAGTGGTTCATAATTAACTACTTTAGACAAATCAAAGTACCGGTATTATTCAGTTTGAAAGGACATAGCATTTCATTGTCAGTACTAACTACCTGTTTCTACCGTGCAGTTGACAAACAAACTTTGATTTGATTTCATAGAGATGTATTACAGAATATGTACATACATTTGTGATTGTTACACTGAATGAATGCATTTTATTTTAGTGTCTTGTCTCAAAACCCAACTCAGACAGGATTACAACACCAAGAACACAACAGTACAATCAATTTTGATTCCAGGGGGGTATTCCAAGTACGTGGTTTAATGACAAACCTGGGTGGTAAACCTCCTAATAGAAGAGCCCCGTGGCTTCATTCTCCTAGCAAAACAAAGCCATAGGGCTCTTTTAGGAGAGTTAACTTAACCCGGTTGGTCACTAAATCATGTACTTGGAATATTTACATGCCGGATGCGAAAGCTTGACAGGCGTAGCAACAGTAACCAAGGGGGGCGGGGCTTAGCGAAGGGTCAAAATAACGCCGACCACCCAGATCTGACCACAGGTTAATTGTGTGTGATAGGGAATGTAATTTATGATTAATATAAGAGCTCCAAAAAGTTTGTGACCGTCGCCCTGGATAGCGGCACCGCGACCTCAGTAAGTTACATACTGTCATTTGTTTCTTGTTCAAATACATTTTCCTCTTTGTTTACGTCTTTGTAGTCAACAGAAACAACATTTTCTGCACCGATTGTAACCTTGACATCAAAGTGTGTCAGCTATCTTAAACTAGCTAATACTGTCTGAGTTACATTGTAAACAATGGAGCCCCGATACCATTCGTTCTTTGTGTGCGCCAAATTCCATTTAAGAAACGGCAGTTTTCACGTGGCCTCGACTATTGGCAAACGTGCACACTTCGCAGAACATGGCTTAAAACGTTTTAAGAATCGTTAGGTTCCCCTGTTAAATTCGGCGTGCATCCAGTAATGTTACACACTTATTTCAGTAAAATGTCAACTTTTCGAACACCGGCTCACCTGTTGAGAGCGGGATCGTGACGTGAGCAGAAGTGAGCAACGCAAGGCATTGTGGGATTTTAGGACACGGAAGCTACGGTAGACACCCAGTAGTAGTGGTTGTAGTAGTAGTAGTAGTAGTGGAGGTAGACGTCGTGGTGGTGTTTATCTTATCCCATTTAAAAATGGTGAACGGTTGCTGTATTATAAACTGCCATAACCGTACTCAACAATTCAAAACACATTTAACTGTTATGTGGTTACCGATAGCCAGTGGTGGAAAGTAACAAAGTACATTTACTCAAGTACTGTACTTAAGTACAATTTTGAGATACTTGTACTTTACTTGAATATTTCCATTTAATGCTACTTTATACTTCCACTCCACTACATTTCAGAGGCAAGGTGGCTGAAGCCGCACCACCGGATGTAGCTGCACAGAGGTCACAGGTGGATGAAGCTGCACCAGTGGATGAAGCTGCACAGAGGTAAACCTGTAAACCTGTAAAGATACAAATGAAAGACACACACTATTGAACAAAAAAGTGTCTGTGTTCAGCACCACTGTTTGTGTTCGTACAGATCGAGCCTGTTAATTTCCTTTATTTTATCGAAGTAGCGCTCCTTGTTCAGCTTCTCTCGGTAAGGAATCTTGCACTTGTTCTTCGCCCGGTCTGTTCGTGAATGTGATGAATGTAATGAATGAATGTAAACAAAGAGGTGTATCCTAAAATATGGCGACCACTACCCAGAATGCAATGCCTATTCTCTATATCTTCTTCTAACACAATCCAGAGAGTAGGCAGAGATAAGTAGGCGGTAGAGAGCAGTGTGAACCAGATCTGAAAGTTGAAATTTAATTGAAATAAACGCTGCCTAGAGGATTCACTTTATGCCGAATTTACCAATAGGACCCAAGTATACAAAAGAGGTCTTCAGTTATTTTCTTGAGGTATGTACGTTTGCCGTTAAGCAAGGCAGCTTCAGACTGAGCCATAATATGAGTCTGCATTTATGCTTTTAGCCAAACGCCAGCTCCAGTAAGGATGGCTTTTCCAGAAACCAGAGACGTTTCTACCGGAGTGAAGGAGGAACCCACAGGATACAGGTGTGTCTGGACAGTACACCAAGGCTTACTGCTGATAACTGCTAAAGAAGAGGTGCCGGACTCTCCAGGTAATAAGTACATCATTCCCTTTCCTTTAACAAAAGTAATAGAAGTTCAGTTCCAGAGATTTGTGTAGGAGGAGATAAGTTCTGTCAGTGTTGTCGCAATTGGTACAGGTTGCTGACTTGATACCCCTTTAAATCAAACTCACAGCGTATCTTCAAACCATAAAAAGCATCTGACTTCTCTGTCCTCCTGTCCCAGATCCACCAAGAGATATTTCCAACGGCCTAAAGAAGGAACAAACAGACCAACAGCTCCTGCCACAAAGCAAGGATGAAGCAAATGTCGGTTCTCTAAACCCACCCAGCTCGATCACTGTTGAGCTGAAGGATGAACCTGAGGAGTATCACGACATCTGTAAGTCAACCTGTTTCCTCTTCCCTCATGTCTGAAAGTCTGGAAAGTCTTGAAACGTTTGGGAACTGCACAGAAAGGCAGGAAGGCATGGGAAATATGTAGTTATGCATCCACTGTTGTTGAGAAGAAAAGTCTTCAGTTATAAGGTGATATGGGATAGTTGACGGTCATATTGCCCAGCCACTATCAGCACACATTATATTGAATACTGACCAAATTCTCCAAATGTAGTCGAGGAATTTGAGGCTGAAAATGTGTAGCAAGACTGTTTCTTACATTTTCCCTTTATACATATTTAGGCTGAGTTTCTTTTCTATTTTCATATAAATAAATGTCTATTTTGCTACTCTGTATCATAATTCATATAACACAGTGATGTTCATAAATCTTCTCCACTGTCTGTTCTAAACAGCCGGTATCTGGTTTCTCTTTCCTGGGAAAAAATCCTCTGCTGCACAGGAAGTGATGCGTTTTATTTTTGTTTGGAATAAACAGCAGAAGAAGAACTGGGTAGTTAGCATGAGCAGCGATAGCCACCATGGCTGAACAGACAAAGAAAAGAGAAAGTCAAACTGCAGCAACAGAAAATCCAAGCTCCACCCACACTGCTTGATTGACAGGTGATCTGTGGGAAGTGCAGTGCAGAAACACCACAGTGAGGCTGAGAGACAACACGAGAACCTTGCAGATCACCACTTAAATTACAAATAAAGTTGTTCTCCTTCTCTGACCCAGATCCCCCTAGAGAGGGTTCAGCTGAAGTGAAGGCAGAAGGAGCACCAGAACCTCAGCGGAACGTCTTACGGATCAATAACGAAGTGACGGTGACTTTGGACCCAGACCCGGACCCAGACCCGCCAGGAGACAGACCTGCTGAACCGGAGGAAGGACTGAAGGGAAAGCCCACAGAATGTACAGATCTCTGTAAGTTGTCTTGTTATATTTCTCTGTGCTATAGCTCTGTGCTGACGAAGGTGTTCTGCTGCAAAGGAACCATGTTGTTCCACTGCCCTCGGGGGGGGGGGGGGGGGGAGTTAATCGCTGAAGTTGAGAAGCGCAAAGAGAGCTTCAAAAATAGAAGCTGAAGCCAAAAAAGGGTTTGTTGACAAATCTAATCATTTCACCCTATTGTATGCTGTAATAATATTCTAATAGGTTATCTACAAATAAAAGGAAAAGGAAATATCTAGCCTGTACTGTTTAAGGTGTTCATATTCATTACTGATTTCCAGGGTTAAATCATCAATCTGGCTATGCAAAATACCCTTTGAAAGTGTGAAATCTCACAATTCTCTCTGTGTAACCCTTTTACGATCACAATATTAGAGCAGGAATCCCCTCTTTTTTTGTAACACAAGTGCACATAAGACACTTACCATTAGTGTCTTCTAGCAGTCCAAAACCAGTACGAATCATGGTAATGTCGGTATCCTTATCACAGAATGGGTCCATCAAACAAAGCTGGTAGTAGTTTTTAGTCACAATAACATGCTAACTTGGAAAAATGTCTAAAGAACAGCCATTGTTTATTTTGAAACTCTTTCTCTGTTGGATAAGACCGAGTAGTGTTTACATATCGTCGCTGTCAGGCGGAAACCTCGTATCTCCACATTTCTGCCTTTTTTTCTTTTCATAAATCAATGGTATTGGTCACCCTTTTACGTCTGTCTGTGGGTTTTACAAATATTTAACCAATGAAAAGTATTAAGAAGAGCTTGTGACTAAATCTCGTAACTCCACTGGATCCTCAAACTGTCGGCAAAACCTCGTAAGTCCACCCCGCCTCCATCTTGAATGAAGAGCCGCACGCAGAGCTGAGGTAAACAGTGACAAGGCTATTTCCTCTGATTTCATCTAAGGTAAATAGCTCAATAAAATGTTTTCAAATTAGCCCTAGGTTGCAAACTTAGTTAAAACTATGCAGTGTACCTGTTTATCAAATTTAGCTCTGATGTTAACATTGTGATTATAGATGGAAGTGTTTGTTGAGGAGACTAGAAGCTAGACTAGAAGCAACTAGAAGCTAATGTTAGCGATGTGACAAGAAATTATCAGATTATTCATAGCCTTTCTCTCGCTAGCTAACGTTAGATCAATCCCTACTTCATCTAAAGTAATACTTATTAGAAAACTCAGTTGAAACTCTGTCCTTTATTGAAACGGCGATGATAAATGAAGTATAGTAGCTAACTTGCTGAGTAGTCTAGATAGCAAGCTATATGACAAGAAATGATCAGACTAATGTTATAGCCTATCGTTCACTTGATCAGTCACTACTTAAGACTCATCAGCAGATGTAACATTATGTAATATCAGTGTTGTACAGATTACAGATGTCTCGTCTAGTTAGCTAGATAACCAACTTCTTGCCTCAACATGATGCTACTGTAACCTGTTGAGGCAAACTAATCTGATATGACCGGGGTTTTGTTTGTTTGTTTGTTTGTTTGTTTTTTTCAGTAGCAATGTCTGTGTCCCTGGAGGAAATGTGTGCAATGGTCAATGTGTCATATGAGGAGGCAAACAAGGCAAGGCCAGTTATAGACATAGATACAGACAGTGACAACACAGATGGAGAGAGCGACAGAGAGGAAGAACCAGAAGTAGGGAGAGTAGAGAGCGAGGATGAGGAGGCAGCACTGGAGAGTGTAGAGAGAGAGGAATTTGAAGTGGACGCAGGTAGAGTGAATAATGTGTTAATGATTGATGAGTTGTATAGGAATTGATATTACAATGTTTAATGAGTGTTGAGTGGATAGACACATTTCACAGCAGTAGTCAGAGTGGATAATACAGACACACACACTAATGTTTTTTTGTTGTTGTATTTTTTAAGATTCCCATGATGGGGCTGAGGATGACACAGTTGGAGGAAGAAAGCGCAAGAATGAAAGTAATTGGAAGAAGTGTGTGCAGACAGATTTTTAAATGCTTTTGGGAGAACATGAACTGGGAAGAGAAAAGAATGTATGTTTGTGGTTTGGTAGATGTCACCCCAGTACAGAGGAGAAGGGGGTCTGAAAATTCAAGAAGGTCATCTACTCTTGTTTTCTTTTTAAAAGTTGATGGGCAGAGAAGGAGGGTGTGCAGGAGTTTGTGTTTGGCAACGCTTGGAGTAGGGGAATGGTCTGCCCTTAACTGGGTGAGAGACACAGGCAAGGCACAGAAGAATGCAGCATCATGCCACAGAGGTGAGGGTCATGAGGAGTTTTCTACAGGATCTCCCTAAGGTGCCCTCCCACTACTGTAGGTCATCAACATCAAAACAGTACCTGGAGCCTGTCTTTCAGTCCATGATTGACCTGCATAAAGTGTACCATCGTGCTGCTGAGAAGATGCTGAGACCGTTATCAAGGCAGGTGTTCTCAGAAGAATTTAAGCGTTTATGAATTTATTTCAGGTACCTGACATACTTACCTGATACAGCTGTGAAAACAAAACGGGTTTACACTTACCTGACATACTTACCTGATATAGCTTTGAAAACAAACAAGTATACACTTAGAATTGAACTCTAAAACATTAGGAAACACATACACACACTCAGTCACTCATGCAGTTATCTACACACACACGTACACACACACACACACACACACACACACACAAAGTGACAGATAAATTGTTAATGTAATGATTGGTTGTTATTGTTAGTGCAGCATCACTTAATTTTATAATGGACTACCTGTTTTTATGTCTATTTATGTATTATTAATATATTTATTTTTTATTATTATGGCATTTATTTATTTATTGTTGGTGTGCCATTGTTATAATGCACATTTTCAAAAAATGATTGTGTCTGTCCAATGCATGTAATCAACTATCTAACAAGTGTACACCACAATACCTCTGAGTATTGTGTTAGAAATGAACTATTATTGTTCTTAATAGTCTTGCATTCAGTTTTGTACACCCTCCAGTAGGCAGCAGTATTGAGCCAGAAGGTAGTTGCTTCACTCCTCTGTAGAAGAACACAGCAGTAGTAGGCAGTTGTTTGGAGACAGTCTCTGGTTGTTTGCAATGCAAGAGCTGAATAAAGAACTGGTTGTTTGAATAAGTACAGCGTTTTCTTTCCTCAAGAAACACTAAGTCTATAAAGGCTAATGTTTTATGTATTTGAGGCCTGAGACATGTGGGAGCGGAGGAGAGTGCAGGCAAACCACGGTAGGTTGGAGTGCAGTTTAGTCTGGCATTTTGCCGTCTAGTCATAGCCAATACTGTCTTCAATAGCCTGTTCATAGCACTAATCTTTTATAACAAGAGGTTTTGGCCAAATGTACTCAATGACAGGAAAAACTGAGCGCACACATAGCTACAATAAACTTTGTAACCTCTAAGTTGATGATAACGTAATGCGATGCACTTAACTGCCGTTCTAATCAGTGACTTGCTATCTTCATTTCTAAACATTTCTTTTTCTTTTACATTAAAAAAATTTCATCTGTAACGCCCAAAGCGAAACGGAAGACTCGTTTTTCCACGGAGGAGGCCTTGGAAGAAATCGCTCGCTTTAACGAAGAGGAGCTCCAAATTTCTGAGGATGACAGCGAGACGAGTAGCTTTGACTCGGCAGCAGAGGATTTGTTTGCTGATGGCCTGGGCCCCGTTTTACATCGGTGAGTGTCTAAATACATCCTTACTCAGAAATATTTTTGTTGTTATTGAGTACGCCTACAAATTAGGAGCAGGCCTGATTGTGAATAATAAATCTGGCCTGTGACATTGGCCTATAATTTATGTTTCCAGATTTCCCCCCATAGATACAATTTGTTTTCTAATACTTGTGAATGATATTTTGGCAGAAACATAGCAGAGGAATAAGCAGTAAGATGATTGGTTGATGAAGGTGTTTACTGGGTGCAGAGTGGAGACCATAGAATATGCGTGGCTCAATCAATGGATTAGTAAACTACTATAGAATGCTAATGCAATTTTGTTTTCTATCATTTTGTCACATATGCCGTTCAACAGCCCTTCATCAGATCCTTCAGATAATGAGATATCTGAGGAGGATTGGGAACCGGAGGCCTCCCCGCCGCGGAAGAAGCGATACCGTTCTTCTGTCGACCCGGACACCACCTCGCCCGCTGAAGATCCCTCCGCCTCTACTGCCGCCACAGGTGGCAAGACGGCAAGAAAGCGGGGCAGGCGGAGAGGATCCCGACGCACCGCTTCCACCAGCGCGTCTAAGGAGAGCTGGCAAGACATAGATGTGGCGGATGTTCAGCCGCCACAACCGTCCTTCAAGCCTGCCAGAAAACCCGGACCGCAACTGTCCTCCACTTCCTCTTACGGTGCGCTGAAGTTGTTCCGGCTCTTCTTTTCGGCCTCGTTGCTGAAAACGATCGTAAGAAACACAAACGCCTACGGTGCCAAGAGCCAGGAGGGAAGTGACGAGTCGTGGCAGGACATCTCGGTACAGGACATGTACTCCTACCTGGCGCTCGTGATCTACATGGATCTGACCACGTTCACCGCCTTGAACGACTACTGGAGAACGTCCCAGCCGTACGGGCTGCAGTTACCTACTTCGATCATGTCGTGCAAAAAATTTCAATCCATCTCCAGCGCTCTCCGTATGAGCGATCCAAAGGTGGATGCAAAGAACGACAAGAAGAGGGGAACACCGGCGTTTGACCATCTGTGCAAAATCAAACCTCTGTACCAGCAGATCAGGGACGCCTGCAAGAGGCATTTTCATCCCTCACAGAACATTGCAGTTGATGAGAGAACGGTGGCGTCAAAGGCTCAAGATGGCCTCAAGCAATTCATGAAAAACAAATCGACAAATCGGGAATATAAACTGTTTGTCCTGGCAGACTCCTGTTGTGCCTACACTTGGAACTTCTGTGTGTACCGAGGCAAATCCCTTGTAGAGCAGAGCAAAGGTCTTGGTTATGAGTCCGTCATGGCACTTGTAGATGGAAAGGCACTGGGCACAGGCTACAAACTTTTTGTAGATCACTTTAACACGAGTCCCACGCTTTTCAAGGACCTCCTCAAGAAAAAGGTCTGGGCTTGTGGCGCCGTTCGACCAAACAGGGTCGGTTTCCCCAAGACGACGGTCAACGACTTGGCAAGAAGCGCTCCCAGGGGCAGCCTGCGGTGGATCAGGGACGGTGAGCTGCTCTTCCTGAAGTGGAAGGACACCCAGGAAGTGCTGCTGTGCTCCACCATTCACAGAGCGTACGAAGGAGACACCGTACGGAGGAGGCTGAAGGGAGACGACGGTCAGTGGACAAGTGTAGAAATCCCTTTTCCAGCAGCAGTGAAGGAGTACAAGAGGTATGCAATATTCTGTCAAATAATTGCGGTTCGATTTTTTTCGTCAATATCCTTCAGCCCTAGTTAGCCCTTCTAATAACTAATAAAACTGTATCTACTTTGTGTCCATCCAGGAAGAGGAGGAGAGTGGACCTATCGGGTGTGCCGAATGGATATTACAGTGTGATCCTCAAAACCAAGAAATGGTACAAGGCTTTGTTCTACCGCTTTGTGGACCTCGCGGTTACGAATGCTTACATTCTCCAGCGGGAGCTGGCCAAGGCAAAGAGCGAGAAGCCGCTGTCCAAGAAAGCTTTCCGTGAGACTCTGGTCCTGGAGCTCACAGAAGCCGGGTGTCCGTCCACCGCTCGCTCCGCACCAGCCGCCCCGCCTTCCCACACGGCAAAGTACATCTCAGGAGACAGCACGGCTGGCAGGAGGAAGTGCAGGCTCTGCCACCAAAAGACTCCACTCATCTGCTTGTCCTGTGACGCCCCGCTGTGCTTCCTGCCCAAGAGGGACTGTTTCAATGATTGGCATGACCAGAAACATTTGTAGGACAATCTTTTCCCTGCTGGCTTGAGTATGTCTGCAATTTGTTAGTAGTTTTATGTAAATGGTTGTTTTGAAACTGTGAATTGGAACAATGTATTTGTTGCTACCTCAAAATGTACTTTTTGTGTCCAATTTTTACTTGTTGATGCGATACATTGTTATATTGTTTTTTACTTGATGCAGTCCTTCAAAAAGCATCTACCATGTAGTTATTTGCATGGATTTGGATTCTGGGAGTTTAGTCAAGGTCTTTTGTTGTTTCATATGGAATAGGACACATGGAAACCAATGCAAATTGCTCATGTTTGGTGGTATTATTATAAACTTTGAAGCAGGATTTGGTGAACCTTTTAACTGAGCTGAGCAGGCACAGCCACAGACAGCTGTGTACACTCAAAGATGTTTTTTTCTTTCTTCTAGGCAAGAAAACACTTCAATTTCCACTGTGTCTGAGTCTCTGTTACTGTTTTAGTAACACTAAGAGCATTTGAAACTCCCAGAGCTTAGTTTACATGATTATGCATGTAGTCAAAGAGCAATAACCGTTATATTTTGGGTATGTCATTTTAGGCCTTCAGAAATTAGGGCCAATTGAAAAGGAGTTAACCCATTTGACCATGGACTGGTTTGATATGAGAGGTATTGAGGTAAATTAAATCTGAAAATCTCAGCAAACAATGCTAGGGAATTTGATTTCTTTCCTGTTGAGGACCCTCCATATTTGCTATTCTAAGTAAAAAAAAAAAAATGTGATTAGGGGTGGTAAGTTGACATGTGGACTTCAAAAGGTATAGGTACTAGGTGGTAGTTTTATTTTGTAATGTATTCCAATTACCTTATTAAAAGACAGTTTGCAACATAAAGTGTTATTTTGTTTTATTTTGTAATTACACAACAGCAGAAATATCCTGTGATCACCAACATGATTTTTTTCCTTCATACATTACTTTATTCTTTACTCTACATTCAGTAGAAGGAACAACAGCATCAACAACCTTTTAGACATATAGCCTAAATAAAGTTGTCAACATTGATTGCGACACATTGAGTGTGTGGCCCATGCTGGAATAAAACACATTACCTCTGCATCGTGTTTTAACCAGCTAACGTAGGGCAAGTTGTTCAGGACAACATCCTGTCCTGCCGAGACACACGTCCTTAAGGGGAACTGAGCAACTCCCGCACATCAAATTCCACCTTGGATGCTGTCATGTTAATCCAGCTGTAGACTATTCTCCACCAAGCAGTGAGAAGGTATTCAAACTGCAGTCAACTTGATGTGTCGCTCTATTCTGACAGGTTGTGTGGGCTGTGTGCGAGGCTCTGATTTCATCTATATAATGCTCTCATGCAGCTACAAAGTTGTGACCAAGATGAAGAATCATCCTTTTTAAAATGCATTTTTCACTGCTTTGGTATTCCCCTTCATAACCTTACATCGTTTTGATGAGTTTAGAGTTTAATTAGGTATCATTAATAAATATAAAAAAACAAAATTAATAATGAGCTTACCATCAACCCCGACGATGGATGGGACCATTCTTCAAGCATTGTTTTTGAGATGTTTATTCCTGTCTTTCAAATAAAATCTGTAGAGAACTGAGAAGTTGTCATCCACAAACTTTTTTGTTTTAGGTTTGATGAAGTCTCTGTAGTTGGTGTTTTGCCTTGTAAGCTCTGCTCCAGTTAGCAACAGTAGCTGCTCCATTTGCTCTGGCCTCATATCAAAGTAACAGCAGCGATGTTATTCATCCATCTGCCGCTCCAAAACTAGGAGATAAAAAGCTGCAGCACGGTGCAAACGTGCCACAGCTCTAATGTGCTCAGTGTAGCTCCGCAGCTCAACTGATGTTTGTTTGATTTTTGTATTCCCAAATGTAAATATTACTTTATTTACTTTTTCTTTACAAAGATCCTCTCAGTCCACAGACGGCACTTTTTTATGTTTTGCTTTTATGCTTGAGCGAAGTGCTGGGCATGTCTACTGCTGCTGCTGCTTTGAGACGATTGCAAACCTGTTTGAAATGTGATCATTTTATGTTACAATTTTTTTCATTTCGAACACGCTGCACTCTGCACCTCCTTTCCATTGAAACTATCAAGGAAAAAGAAGCTGGCACTGTGAAGAGATGTTTCTAGTGCAACCTTACTCATCTATCTACAGGAAAAGCTTCAGGCTGGCGAGGCAGCTGAAGGTTCACTGTCGAGTTCACACCAGGGAGAAACCGCACCAGTGCGACGAGTGCAGCAGGAAGTTCAGTAAATTTGCGGTCCTGAATGCGCAACAGCACCGCGGGGAAACCGTACCACTGCAGCCAGTGCGAAGAGAACTCTACTACAACTTCTGAGCTCAAAGTTCTGCACGTCTGTAAGGTGGAAAGCAGGACGACTGCAGAGTGTGGACTCTCCAGACCTGCCCAGGAATATTTCTACTGAACTGAATGAGGAGGAGGTCTGTAAGTACAATTCACTCTTTCTGTCTTCCTGTTTCTACAAGTTTAATTGCATTTTTATTGGCTCTTGGTCTGTGCCCAAATGTTTGTCAGTGCCGCAACAATTATTGCTAATTTTCCTACTCAACTATACTATATAACTCAATAGACTTTAGAATGTGGTACAAAAGCAAAACGTCCATGAATGTGGCAATGTATTGACATTGATTCCACAAAATGTAGTTTTTATAGTTATTGAGGTTCCATCGCTTATGAAAGTATCTCTTAATTCGATTTTGTTTAACCTTTACCTCACATACAGTTTAAAGTTTATTATCTAAACATTTGATAATACTATACTGGGAGCCACTGAGCAGCTCCACTGGAGCAGTTTGGAGTTTTATAATTATATAATATAAACAATAATATGAACAAATACTACATTACATTATTACATTACATTACACCATTTAGCAGACACTTTTTTCCAAAGGGACTTACAGTAAGTACATTTTGTCAACAGTATTCAAACCAACTGTGTATCACAATCTTCATCACCTACTGAATGTCAGTCTTCATCATACTTTTGTAATTATTGCTGATTGAAAACTTGACCCAACACCACACAGTCAATCTTGTCTCTAAAGAGATCAAATTTTTGCCCAATTTCCCCCTAAGTTTGATTTTATCTTACTTCCATCCTAATTTTACCAGCCAGGTTTCAAACCGGCAACCCTCCAGTTCACAAGCTCGCTTCTCTTACCATTTGTCCACCAAATTTTCTCCACAGCTGCCATCCCTGCCCTGCTACCTGCGGGCGACCAGAGAGACCCAGAAGAGTTGCGGCCTCACTACTACTGCAGCCGGTATGGAAGGAGCTTCGGCAGGAAGTTCCACCTCCAGGTCCACCAGTGCATTCACACTGGAGAGAGACCGTACCACTGCGACTGGTACAGAGAAAACTTCCGGCAGTGGGGCAACCTAGCAAGACACCAGCTGACACACACAGTGACACACAAAGAGACACACATGGAGCCACACTGGGGAGAAACCCTACAGCTGCCAGGAGTGCGGGAAACGTTTCTTCAGAGGGACGATGCTGAGAGTTCACAGGTGCAAACACACGGGGGAGAAACCGTATCACTGCAGCCAGAGTCCAAAGAGTTTCTCCCAGCTGAACCACCTGACAGCACACCAGAACAGCTGCAACAATCACATCGCTACATTAAGAGAGACCGTATCACTGACACAAATACAAATAACTTTAACATTGTCAAAAATATGGGAAGAAATGAAGTGGTTTAAAGACAGATTCTACCAATCTAGGAAGCATGGGAAAAGCCAAACTAAGCTGGTTAAATTCAACTAAAGTAAGATGTGAAATGAGCTAAAAGACAGTATACCACAGTGACAAGCATCGGAAGAAGTTCATTTCTTTACTTGAGTTTTGTTCCAATAAGATATCAATTTGAAAAAGGTTATACATATACTTACAAAATGATTGACAGCACTAATGTGCCACAAATTGTTGATTTTTAAAGGAGTATTTTTAAGGGCTTGGTTGACAAAATAACACTGTTGCAGACCAGGTCGCTCTTCATATTAGTTTCTTATGATGTTAGCAAGCTATGAATTGAAGCTTAACCTGTCATTGCACTAAGTTATGCTGAATAAGGGAATCAGTTTGCAAGGTTACATGAAGGCAGAAATGATGTTATATCATATTAAATATAAATATTTTTTGCAGACCTTAATTTCTTGACTGAATTTGAAGATTTTGGTTTTTCAGTGTGACTGTCAACCAGGCCGTCTCACTCTACAGCTGAACATTATTCTGTACAGGAACAAATATCACAATATGTGGCATGACAATGTCTATAGCTACATAAAATGTGTAGACTGTTTTTTGGGACTGAACAATATTGTTTTTACATACTCCTCCGGACCTTCTGGGCAATAACAAACTTTTCAAAATCTTATTTTACCATGGTGTTAAGTAAAGTTGACAGCAATACAGTGTGAATACTGTGTAAGAAATAGGTAAAATTTCAGTATTGCACTAACACTGGAATAGGAAAGGAGTGTGTATGTGTGTGTACTACTAAAGCCATTAGTAGCTGATGTTTTGCATAAGAAGACAGGCAAACTGAAGGACTGGATCAGTACAGATCAGAGCAGCTGAAGCCTCATTATGTTTGATTTGTACCTTTTATTTTCCACTCTGTAGCACTAATTACGGTACACAAATTACAGGGTAATTACTGTGGGTTTCACTTCTGGAACTACAGCAGCTGCAGCTGTTTTGGCCTGACAGTTCCTCTCTGCTGTGTCAGAGTCCTCTGCCAACCAAGGCCCAGAAATCCTCCTCCTTCAGCTTGGCAGGCTCTCCCAGGCTCGGTGGGTTCTCAGGTTGCCACCATGACACCGACCAACCTTCTGGTCACAGGTCCTAGCGGCTGCTTCCACGACCAAGGTTTTGAGCAGGGTCTTTTCTGACTCCGTGTCCCCAACACCCTCCTGCACACAAGAGGAGCTCGTCCGGATGTAAAGGCCGAAACCGAACGGGGTCTTCCACTCACTACATGTTTGGGTTTACGCGGTCTACCTGACAGCCTGAATGCTTTTGGATTTATATATTAATACATATCTATGTTCTCTTTTTGAATGTATCTATACTCTCTAGAATGTTTATTTCTATACTCTCTAGAGTCTGTATATCTTTGATTTTTGAATGACATGGTTGCACCTGTGCTCTTCCTATAGGAATCTATAAATAGCTATAAATACCATTTTACACACTGAAGTAGGCTTCTAGCCAAAACGTTTGTGTCCTTGTACCCTTGGCTGTGCCTAAACTAAATAAAGAGTACAAGGAGGCATCTTTGCATATGCACTCATTTTGTGTATGGATCTAATGACCTTAAAGTCGAGATGAAATGAAAAATGCATTTTTAACCCTTTTAGATAACATCCCCGGTCATATTGTGCACCTATTTAACAATATATGCCAAAAAAATAAATGAATAAATACATTTCTTTGTATTCTTATATCAAAATCCAATCATGTTTTCTTCCTGTAAATCAAAATATGATGGATTTAATTAAACATCTCTGCTCTGTTAGTCACCAGAATCGAGGGATGCTGTTCTGCAGCTGATCCTGCACTCTGACCTCCCTGGAGCAGGCATATGCAAAGAGTATTTCCCTACGGCATGAGGAAACTGACTATAAAAATAAATAAAATAATGAAGTGGCCATTATTGGTTTTGCAACATGCAAAGAACCCAGAGTCCTGCTTCTTTCTCTCACACACAAACACAAACAACAACACAACACATTCATCAGAATCTATTCTGACTGGACACCTGTGCACAGCAGTCCAGTAACTTTGGAAACGCAGGTAAAGGAATATCAGAAACAAACACTACTGACAAGGTTGGTCTCTAGATTTAATTATTATTTTTTTAATTTATAGAACTATAAAAAATAATTAGCTAACACTCAATGTAGTTTGGTCTCTTCTTTTAACTTGTGTCTTTGTTCATATTTGGCTTGACTGTGAGAAGAAAAAAGACCCATAATCCAAAAGTTCCACCTCATCTTCATCTTTTGATCACTCAACTTCTGCTCATTGTTCCTATAATGCACTGTTGTCATTTTTTAAACAGAAATGCTTTTCTGACAGACTCTCTACATTGACTTTACGTCCAGGATGACTTCCCAGATGCACTGTAAACACCAATACTTGGTCTGATTGCAAATATATGTATTTCCTTCCCTCTTCACTAAGTAAAGTTATTGTTTTTACTGGTATTATCAGTGTTTGTCTCATGGATTCACAAGCACTGAAAGTCTGGTTGTGAAAAGTTGCTTGTGAGTATTCGACAACCTTTTGGGCAATGCTGTAGAGAAACATTGTCCGTTGCCGGGATGAATTTTTGTTGCATATTTTGTCCCATGTGTCATTTCAGTTACTGTTGCCAGAAATGTAGAAACGTAGCCATAAAGATTATGTAATTCTCTCTCTTCCTCTCCCTCTCTACTTCTCCCCCTCTCTCCCTGTATCTCTTGTCCCTTTTTCTTTCTCTCCTTCTTCTTCTCCTCCTCCTCCTCCACAGGCCTTTAATAATCACACATGTCCGTCAACTCCTCCTCCTTCGATGTCTCCCTTCTCCTCTCCTCCTCCAACTCCTCCCTTCTCCCTCTCCACGTTTGCTCCCACTCCGCACTCGGCTCTCTCGTTTTCACGGCCTTCTCCTTCACAAGCGTCCTCCTCTTCTTCCCTCTCTTCGCCCTCATCCTCTACCTGGGTCTCCGACGGTGGAGGCGGCGGCGGCGTTCCGTATCCGCGGCGACCACGGCGAGCCACTCCGACCTCTTCACCTACCACATGGTCGCCATGGAGCTGGTCGGTTTCCTGGGGTCCACCCTCTACTCTTGTGGCATCTACATGAATCTCTGGGAGATGGTTATAGTGGGGTACTATGCTTTCTCCATCATCTTGCCTGGACAGATACTCTTTCACTGCCTGACCTGTGTAGAGCGCTACCTGGCTGTCGTGCACCCCATCACCTACCTGGGCCTGAGAAAGGAGGGCGGGGTCAGACTCAGAAACATCAGCATTGGGTGCGTTTGGCTGCTGTGCTTCGCATGGGTGGGTCTAATCGCCCAGCTCGGCCCCGATGTCCCGACCATCCTGTGGCTCTGCCTCCTCACCTTCTCCTTAGTTGTCATCTCCTTCTGCAGCCTCTCCGTTCTCCGCGCCCTCATTCGCCCAGGGCCAGGGGAAGTGGGCGGGAACAGGGAGCGGGTTGACCAATCGAAGCAGAGGGCGTTCCTCACCATCATGGTCATAATGGGAGTGCTGTTGTTGAGGTTTGGAGGGCTCCTGGTTTGCACTGGCATGTATGCTTTGGGGTTGATGAGCCTTGGAGATATCTGCGTGGCAATGACGTCTGCACTCTGGTTCGGTCTGCCTAGTAGTTTGGTGTTACCCCTGCTGTTTCTACACAGAGCAGGGAAGCTCCCGTGTTGTTAATACAACACTGAATCAGGAAGCAAACTAGACTAGGGCCAGGGGAAGGGGAAGTACTCAAATTTCTTATTCTGCCATCCTATTCCCCCGTGATGTGCTGCAGAATGTGCGTCGTCTAGTTTTTTTGTTTTTTTTTCTCTGTGATAATTATGTGACTTGTTATTACTGTCATTTCTTTTTTAGGGTAAAGCTTGAATGTTTTGAGTTGGCACATGCAACCGATCCAGCACTACTTTATTAAACAATAATAAGGCATACTAAGGCATTACAGTGTATCTTTGTGTTCATTTGGTGTGGAAACATAATTTGGTAACACTTTACAATAAGGGTCACTAAGTTAAGGGTTAGTTAATGCTTAATTAACAGTTAACTAATGTGTAATTTACTAATGGTGTTCATGTTAACTAAGGTATTAATTTATACATTATTTAATAGTTTATAAAGATGACTTTTTACTTAACATGAACACCATTAGTAAATGATTACCAGGCACATTAGTTAACTGTTAATTAAGGGTTAGTTAATGCTTATTAAGCATTAACTAACCCTTAACTTAGTGACCCTTACTGTAAAGTGTTACCCATAATTTACTACACAACAACAATAGCCCCTGTCTTCAACATCTTCACAATTCTTACCTTCTAGCCCTTAGTCTCTCTCTGATAGAAACAAATACTACTGACAAGATTGGTCATTTTCAATAGGTGTATTCATATTCATTATAAAATATAAAAATTATAAAAATAATTAGCTAATACTCAATGGATATGATTAATCACGATCCCCATATTTACGAAAGTGAAAGTGACAGTAATTTGGTCTCTTCTTTTAACTTGGGTCTTTGTTCATTTTTGGCTTGACTGGGAATAAAAATCCAATCCAAAACTGACAGTCTGTTCTTTCGCATCATCTTTGTCTTTTGATGTCAAATCCACTTTGGATGAGTCAGTCAACTGTTCTCTGTCCCTATATTATACTGGTGTCGTTTAAATTCAGACTCTCTATGTTGACCTTACATGCATGATGACCTCTCAGGTGCACTGCAAACTCTGATACTAGGTCTGAATATCCGAATGTCTGAATATTTATTGTAGTTTTATTAAATTAACATTCTTAAAATGTATATCTACATGTATATGTATATCTTGCACTTTTGAAGGTCATCAGGCAGCAACAATGACAAGCCACTCCGATCTCTTCACCTACCATATGGTCACCATGGAGCTGATCGGTTTCTTGGGAACCGTCTTCTACTGTTGTGGCATCTACATGAATCTGTCTGATGAATGAAAACTATTGTTATGCAACATTATTAATTGTTTTCTGTTGAACATTTGTACATGCAGAGTACATTTCCAAATGAAATCAATTATGTTAGATAGTAGTAATTGTAAGGTGGAATGAATATGGGATTGGGTGTTTGGCATTCTACAATGGTAAATGGTAAATTATACTGAATACAAAATGCCTGGCGCTGAGCTTATTTTCCTGGTTGTATATGTGCATACATATTTATCAATTGTGAAATAACTGACACTTTTGATTGTTTGAATCTAAACAGAGCTAAACTGCAAAAGATCAGTTCCCAATCAAAAACAGCACAGAGGTTACCCGTGTCTATTCAGTTCTGTTGTGACAGTTGACGAGTTGTACAGTTAGAAACACAATCAGCTGTTCATAGCCATTGCCCAAGAACTGAGGACCTCCAATATGGCCGCCAGAAGGTGTTGCATCACCTGAAAGTCCTGTATGGACTTACAGTATGACATTGTGGGCTTTTATAAATACCTCTTGGTGTGTGTGTGTGTTGCATAAATAAGTATGCATGCATGTATGCCACAACAGTATATATGTTAAAACTGGATTGACAGAGAAGATTTGCATTAAAAGAAAATCTATGACACATTTGGTTAGCAGTCTGGCCTTGTGGTTAGAGTCTGTCTTTCAACTGGATGACCTGGGTTCAAGCCCGGAGTGTCTTTAACCCACCAAGTCACTTAACTCTCTCCACCTCCCTGGAACAGGAATATGCAAAGAGAATTTCCCTCCGGCACAAGGAAATAAAAACAATAAAAATAAGAAGTGATCATTACTGGTTTTGCAACATGCAAAGGACCCACAGTCCTGCTCCTTTCTCTCACATACAAACTCAACCAACACAGCACACACACACACACACACACACACACAATCATCAATATCTACACAGGGACATTCAGGTCCTAGCCCTGACCGAAACCTGGATCCGTCCAGAGAACACAGCCACACCAGCTGCGCTTTCAGCTGACTCCACTTTCTCCCACACACCCCGTTCCGTTGGGCGTGGAGGTGGCACAGGGGCCCTTATTTCCAAAGACTGGAAATTCACGAAACTTTCTCCTCTAAGCAATAACTCATCCTTTGAATACCATGCAATCATGGTTACCGCTCCTGTCAAATTATTTGTGGTTATCATATATCGCCCACCAGGGCTACTGGGGAACTTTGTTGTTGAACTGGACATGCTACTCTCAGCTATTCCTGAAGATGGCACCCCACTGATTGTCATGGGGGACATGAATCTCTATCTTGACAAACCCCAAGCGGCTGACTTCCTTACACTACTGTCCTCATTTGACCTCAAACTGGTCTCCACCGCTCCCACACACAAAGCGGGCAATACACTCGATCTGATTTTGACTCGGAACTGTTCCACGGCAAATCTGACTGTCACTCCCCTACATCTGTCAGACCACTTCTTTGTTCAATTCATGGTTTCCTTGCCGGAACATCCTCACGTTCCGCCGCAAATGGTCTCCTTCAGACGGAACCTCCGGTCCCTCACACCGGCTCGGCTCTCCGATGAGGTCACGGCTACCATGCCCCCTCATAATGAGTTCTCCTCACTCCATGTCAATGAGGCTACAGACACACTCTGCTCCTCACTAGCTGTCTCTCTAGACAATCTCTGCCCACTCTCATCTAAACCTGCTCGTAAAACCCCCACTAGCCCATGGCTCACCGGTGTCATCAAAGAGCAACGGGCGGGGCTCAGAGCAGCGGAGAGAAAATGGCGCAAATCCAGTGATCCCACTGACCTCACTGACTATCAAACTCTCTTGTCGGCATTCTCCTCCCATCTAAAAAATGCCAAGACCACTTACTATCAGGATAAAATCAGCAGCGCCAAGGACGCTCGCAAATTATTTTCAGCTTTTAACTCACTCCTCAAACCTCCACCACCTCCACCCTCAAGTTTGCTCATGGCTGACCTCTTTGCATCCTTCTTTACTGATAAGGTTTCTACCATCAGTAATCAGTTCTCTGAGCCTGACCAACTCAGTCTGCTGCCACCAGCTAACAGGACCTCACTCCTGTCCTTTTCCCATCTCACTGAAGAGCAAGTCTCCAAACTACTACTTGACTCTCGTCCCACTACCTGTCCGTTGGACCCCATACCCTCCAACCTCCTGCAGGCCATCTCTCCCACACTTATCCCTGCAGTCACGCACATCATCAACTCCTCACTCTCAGCGGGTGTGTTCCCCACTGCTTTTAAGCAAGCCCGGGTTACCCCGCTACTAAAGAAACCTACACTCAACCCATCTCAGGTTGATAATTACAGGCCGGTTTCACTACTCACCTTTCTTTCCAAAACACTTGAGCGGGCGGTCTTTAATCAAGTCTCTGAATTCCTTTCTGAGAACAACCTGTATGATCCCAACCAGTCTGGCTTCAAACGCGGACACTCTACCGAGACTGCGCTCTTGTCTGTAGTAGAAACACTGCGATCAGCTAGAGCTGCCGGTCAGTCCTCTGTCCTACTGCTACTGGACCTATCGGCCGCCTTTGACACGGTGAACCACCAAATCCTCCTCTCCACACTCGCTGAGCTCGGCTTCTCAGGATCTACCCTCTGCTGGTTTGAGTCCTACCTTTCAGGGAGATCCTTCAGAGTGTCTTGGAGAGGGGAAGTGTCTAAATCCCACTACTTGTCCACAGGGGTACCTCAAGGGTCAGTGCTTGGACCCCTTCTTTTTTCATTATACACCACCTCATTGGGTGCAGTGATCCGCTCACATGGCTTCTCTTATCATTCATATGCTGACGATACCCAGCTCCTCCTGTCGTTCCCGCCAGACGACCCCACAGTCTCGGCGCGGACATCGGCATGCCTCGCCGACATCTCGGCTTGGATGAAGGAACGCCACCTTCAGCTTAACTTGTCAAAGACTGAGCTCCTTGTCATCCCAGCCAGTCCCTCTATACAACAACAAATCAGCATCCAGCTCGAATCAACTGAGCTCATACCCACAAAGTCTGCCAGAAACTTGGGTGTCATGATTGATGACCAGCTAACCTTCAAGGAGCATGTGACTTCTGTTACTCGGTCATGCCGATTTGCTCTATACAATATCAGGAAGATCAGACCCTACCTGTCTGAGCATGCAGCACAACTCCTGGTACAGGCTCTTGTAATATCACGCCTTGACTACTGCAACTCCTTACTGGCAGGGCTCCCGGCCTGTACTTTCAAACCTCTGCAGATGATCCAGAACGCGGCGGCGCGTCTGGTCTTCAACCAGCCCAAAAGAGCACATGTCACTCCGCTATTCATCTCCCTCCACTGGCTCCCAGTTGCTGCCCGCATCAAGTTCAAGTCCTTGATGCTCGCCTACAAAACAATAACCAAAACGGCTCCGACCTACCTGAACTCCCTCATTCAGGTCTACGCTCCCTCCCGCTCACTACGCTCTGCCATGGAGCGGCGCTTGGTGCTGCCACCTCAGCAAGGCCCTAAGTCTCTAGCCAGACTCTTCTCTTCTGTGGTTCCCCGGTGGTGGAACGAGTTGCCAAACTCCATTCGATCCGCAGAATCCCTCTCTATCCTTAAGAAAAGGCTAAAGACCCAGCTCTTTAGCGAATACCTCCTTTCATAAAAAAACAAAAAAACAAAAAAAAAACAACTTAATGCACTCTATGCATTACCTCATAGCACTACCTTGTAGCACTCCCTCGTAGCACCTATGTCCTGTTGGACCAGAACTTAGCTTGTTGCACTGTCTCGTAGCACCTTTGTCCTGTTGGACCAGAACTTAGCTCGATAGCACTTACTCTCGTTGTTCTCTCCTATCTAGAAACTTGCTTGTGTTGTATGCAAATCTCATGTGTAAGTCGCTTTGGATAAAAGCGTCTGCCAAATGTGAAATTGTAAATTGTAGGTAAATCAGTCACACCACAGAAAACTTTTAACTTTGGTAAGTATAATACATATAATATATACTGATAAAATATTTTAATGGAGCTTGACAAGCTGCTGCCCAGCCAGCAACGGAGTGGGTCCAGGCCTAATTAGTCTTGGAACTGGGGTCTTCCGGTCCTGCAGCCACTACTCCACCACTTGGTGACTGCTTTCTCTCCATTGAATTGCTGTGCAGGAGGGCCATGAACTGAGATGTGCCGGAGGAAGCTAAGCATCTTGTTTGACAAGCAAGATCTCCAGTCTGACTTAATTCTCTTCATGCTGGAGAATCCACGCTCGCAGCAAGATGAATTCATGGGGAACACTTGCATGATCTCCATCATGACCTTCATGTGCTCAAACTGGTCTTCCCTTCCAACAACACCCTGAAGTAGCCGCTGCCACAGCACCTGGGGTTCAAGGTGCCTGTAGTGACGCTGAACGAGGACTTTCAGGTCAAGCCACTCTCTCTTCGCTGCCGCTACAGTAGTAAAGTCCCCACATGCTGCAAGGATGGATTGGAAATGCTCCATGAATTCGATGAGCTCCGCATTGCCAATTGTTGCCAGTTCAGCTGTGTCTTCTGGCCAGCGAGACAGAATTCCCATCTCCAGATTCCCAAAGCGTGCTGACAGAAACCTACACAGGTCACTGATGAGGCGGAGCTTTAGTGAGTTGAAGGTGGAATTATCCGTTTCACTCCTGTTGAGCTGGACATTCTGCCAGATGTTTCCAGGTCCAACCTCATCCAGTACCTTCTGGAGCCTTGGGCCTGGGTCTGTCTAGGTTTGTAATAAAAGGAAAGAAAGAAAAGTTTTACCCAAATATGTCTTATTATATAATCACAGCACAATATACTTGTACAGTTTTTCAATAATATAATCACAAGTTACAAAATATCTTTACAGTTTTTCATATTTAGGGCTTATATAAATACCAGTTTTAGCAATTCACATAGAAAATAATAATGTTCAACAATTAAACAAAATAAATGTTACTGACCTGCATGGCTACAAGTGACAGTGTTGTTGTTTGTAGTCCATCAGAGACCATCTGCAAGGTCAGCCCATCCCTCTGAAACAGCAGGCTGAACTGCTTCAGCTCCTGAAGAATGTCCAACACCAAGTGAATGAACATCACCATCTTGTGCTGTGTCAGGGACCGATGAATGGAACGTGCTCTCCCTTTCATTACTGCACTGGCCTCCCTGTCATTTGGATCACTAGCATGGTTCTCTAAGTGAACCAGGGTAACTTTGAAGTTCTTCAACAATACTTCAAGGGCCCTGGACATATGTGGAAGCCATCTTGTCCCATCAGTGTTGCCTGGTTTGACCACATCTATGCCCATGGCTTTTCCCAGTGCATGGAGCTCACGGGAAGCATTTGCAGAGTGGGAATAGTGCTTGTAAACACCATTCAGTGTCTCCTTCAATTCAGCCAGCAGAGGCGCTGATTTGATGCTGTCAAACACTGACAGCTCCAGTCTGTGAGCCACACATCAGATTGGTACAAGTGAGGGACACAGTTGTTTGAGCTTGGCTGCCACTCCATTGTGAACTCCCATCATCACAGATGCACCATCACAGCCGTCAGGCCCACATTCCTCAAACCAACAAGTATGGCAAGGATGCCTTGGCTGTGGGCATGCTCCAGTGAAACAATGTCAATTTTGCCACCGTCCACACCAACGAAAAGGTTGTTCCCTTGTGCAAGACTGGGAAAAGCTTTTGCAGAACATCATGCCCGTCTCTGCATCAAATTCAGCAAATCGGAAAGTTTTCTTCCACTCCGGCAACCATTTGCGTTTTCTTTTTCTCCTCATATTTGCTTGAGTTTGAGGCATTTGAGGCAATTTGCAAATAGAAAAGTAAAAGTTTTACTGTACAGTGTATAGCCTACAGTATACTCACATGGATTTACAGAAAATACAAGATGCATCAATTTAAAGACCCTATAGACAACTTTTTTGCTTTATCATTATGAAGTAAATGTTGATTGCACAGTGTAATGGCTATAGAATAATGACACCATCGGCGTTTAGATTGGTTCCCTATAAGCCTCGCTTTCACTATGCAATTCTGTCTGCCACCGGGTACGATCTCCCAGGATAATGAAGGCTCGATTTACGGCACAAAGGAAGTGCATCATCCATTGCGCAACCAAAAGAAGAATAGGTTTTCCCCGGTAGCTACCAGGGAAAACACACAACCTGCCTACTTATTAATACTACCGGATGTTTTACTCTGCCTTTATAATAGCACTGAGATCGGGGTTTCTAGTTCAAATTGGAATTCTTACGGTTGTTTCTTGCTTTGGACAGTAGCCAGGCTGCTGACGGTAGCGTGAGCCATGTTGCTAATGGCGTTAGCCATGTTGCTAATGCTACCGCTAGCTAGAAATGAAGGTACATGGAAGCCAGGACCAGCCAGAAACAAACATCTATGTTTGTTTCTGGAACAAAAGAATCAAAAATCTAACTATGCCTTTTTCTGGCTGCTAGCGTTAGCAACGTTAGCCATGTTGCTAATGCTAGCTACGCTAGCTAACGGTAACGCTAGCAGCCAGAAATAAACAAATGATCCATTGTCAGTTTCATAATCTAAACAAAGAACATGTTTTCTTGCGGTGGTGAAAGTTACTATATTATGTTATGATCAAGGAGTTGATAAGCAGACAGATGGTTTGTTCTATTGCACCGAGCTAGGCTCTAACAGAAAGCGATCTGGTTGTCTTTGCGACACCGGTGCAAACAACAATACCACTTGGAAACACTAGGGGGTGACAATGGGGGGAAAGCTGAAAAGTTGTCTGTATCCACTTTAACTTATCAGTAGAAAAGTGGTTTGTTTATTTTTGTTCATAAATTTATAATTTATTCAAAACATGTTTTGTTTTTTTTAAGTCATTTTATTTGTTCATTATTTATACACAGAGAGGTTTGTGTTCCAGCTGTTTGACAAGGAGGGCAAAGGCAGTCTGAGTGCAGTGGAGCTGTCAGACCTCATGGGGGTGCTGCTGGGTTTTCCACAGTACCACACTGCTCAACTTTATGCTGAGGCCTCCATTAAAGGCCAGCTTACTGAAGGTGAGTTCGTCGTTTGTTTTACCAGGTGATCGATTACGTTGGGTGTAATCATCGATAAAAAGTAATCATATGGATCACTGGCACTTCACACTCTCTCTCTGTGGGCCTGGTCTAGGATGTCGGTAATCAAAAGGAGTCTCCTCCCCTCAAAGCTCTTCCTCACCACCTCAGTGGCTACCAGCTTGCCTGTTGCCGGCCGCCACTCCCTCCGTTCAGCCCCTTTGTCGACCGGGCCAATCCTGTCTTTATCCGCTTCATTTTCCCCGTCATCATTAAACATTTCCTCCAATTCAACAAAAAGTCTGCCTCAGCCATTTTTCTAATATCGTAACTTGCTTGTTCGTATCGTAAGTTGCTAGTTAGCTTTGTGAGTTTAGCTTTGTCATATGTCTGTTACATTACATTACAATACATTACATTAATTCATAACTTGCAGTCACGTGACTGGTTTGTCGTCACCGCCATATTGACGCCCGATGCCCGACTCCGCCATTGTAGCAGTCGGAAGTAGCAGTAGTAGTCGCTAGCGAGAGTGTTTTGAGAGTGATCGAGAGGAAATCAGTCAGCATTTATTACCGTGTCGGGAAGGCACTGAAAATGCCCGTGATATGTTGTGCTGTTGGGTGCAACAATCGTGTTGGAGTGGATGGGGTAAAGTTTCATCGTTTGCCCACCGATAAGGAGCGGCGCGATCGGTGGCTAGCAGCCATCAGGAGAGACAAGTGGACTCCAACGAAGCATTCGCGTCTTTGCAGTGCTCACTTTGTCTCAGGTAAGCGTGTAACAGAGAGAGTTTGTATAATTATCTTGATAGATACCATACGTTATATGTTAAATAGCTATTTGCCATACTGTCTTTGTAGCTGTCGACTCTCATCAGCCTCATTTTGTTTTGTTACTTGCCCCCGCTGCGATGTGCCATCTCCGTTAGCATGGAGCTAGCATGTCGTAGCTTAACCCAAACTTGCCAGCTAACGTTGCAATTGTACTTTTATCTTGCTATCTACTTCACACTATTCTTGCTCAGCATCATGAATGATCAATACATTGTGATGAGGAAGAGCAGTGTGCACAATCTTCTTTTCTCAAGACTGAAGTGATACTTTCCAACGCACCTGCATCAGAGATCGTTGGATGTGCGAATATTTCCATGGAAAAAACTTGCTATCTACACCATTGGTTTAGTCACAGCAGTGCATCTTGAGTGCAGATTTAATCAATAGACCTATCATTTGCTGGCAGGCACATCTAGTGAAGGCTGACACAGGACTCTTTACAACCAAAGATTACTGTATCTGGGCTAGTGAATGACATGATACAAGTCATATTCTTGGTGTTATTCAGCCACTAGTATGGTTGTATGGTTAGCTACAGACACAATACACTAATACATTTGCTATATGTTTTTACAGGAAAGAGTGACAACCCACTGAGCCCAGACTTTGTGCCCTCCATCTTCGCTCATGTATCATCCCCTCAGAAGCATACCGTGATGTACAGTGTGCAGAAGTTTGAGGCAAGGCAGGCCATGAAGAGGAAAAGGAGGCAAACTGAGGAACAGTCCAGTGCAATGATGGGAGAGGAATCGGAAAGGGAGGATTTGGAAAGAGAGAGATCAGAGCACACCACTGTGGAAGTTGACGCTGGAAGCTTGGGTGACGTCCCACCGTGCAATCATCCAAAATGTGTGTCCATCATGAAAACACTGAAAGGGGAATGTGATTCACTGAAAGCCGAAGTCCACCACCTGAGAAAGACAGAAAAACAACTTCGAGAAAGAATTGAGACACTGTCTTTCAGTCAAGCCAGCTTCAAGGGAAATGACGAGAAGGTTCAGGAGCTTACAGGGCTACCTTCCTATGCCAAGCTGATGGTGGTGTTCACTTTCATTTCAGCCTTCCTCAAAGGTGGTTCCCTCACACCTTTTCAGCAGTTTCTTCTTACACTCATGCGTATGAAGTTCAACATGCCACTTCACTTCCTGGGACATGTATTTAGTGTTTCATCAGCTACAGCAAGTAGACTTTTTAACAACACTTTGAATGTGATGTCAGTGAGATTGTCATCATTGATAATTTGGCCTGACCAGGAACAGATAAGAATTAGTCTCCCCCTTTGCTTCCGGAATGGCTTTAGTAATTGTACTGCAATAATTGACTGTTTTGAAATATTCATTGAGAAACCCAAAAATCTCAGAGCACGAGCACAAACATACTCCCAGTACAAGCACCATAACACTGCCAAGTACCTGATTGCCATTACACCGCAGGGAGTCATCTCCTTTGTCTCCAAAGGCTGGGGAGGCAGGACCAGTGACAAGCACATCACAGAGAACTGTGGCTTCATCAATAAGTTGTCCCCAGGGGATGTGGTCCTGGCAGACAGGGGCTTCAATGTCAGAGAGTCGGTAGGCTTGGCATGTGCACACCTGAAGATACCTGCTTTCACAAGGGGGAAGTCCCAACTGCACCCAACTGAAATTGAGTCCACCAGGGGTCTTGCAGCTGTACGGATCCATGTGGAGAGAGTGATTGGTCTTGTGAGGAACAAATTCACCATCCTTCAGGGAACCATTCCCATTACTTTGTGCCATGGAGAGGACTCAGAGGGCTTCACCTCTTTGGACAAGATTGTTTTAGTGTGTTGTGCCCTGTGCAATGTGTGTCCTTCAGTTGTGCCTTCTGAGTGATTGAAACACTGCCTGTAATCTATAATCTGTATATATAATCTTACCCTCTGCAAATATGATGTGAACTATACATAATGTAAATATTCTGCAAATAGTGTAGGCTAGTCTCTAAATATTATACTCTGTAAATAGTGGAACCCGTGTTCTATAAAGATTTTGTAAATGGTGCCTTCTGACACAAACTACTTTGTAAGTATTGTATATATCAGCCGCACAAAGGATTTACTTAATTCTTAATTCTTACTTAATTCTTAATTGTTTACAATAAATAATCAATACAGTGCTTGTTGAAGTGTCATTTATTTCTAATTTCACAATACTTTAAAGTGTAAAACTTGATTAGAAAAATTAAATACAATAGGATTTTTTTATAATACAGATATGATTTGGCAATTCTTGTGTAGCTTCAATATAAAAAAGGAAAGCATTCAATGTGTACATAAGGGCGGAATTTGAACAGATGTTTAGATTGAAAAGTAAACAAGTAATCAAATGACTAATATCTATGACTTGAATTTACATGTGAGTATGGAAATTCACAATGACTGGCTATTCTTTTTACATGGTGGTGATGCTGCGTGGCACAGTAAACCACTTGCCAAGGAGTTCTGGGAGCACACCATTTTTGATGAACTCAACAACCTTTGGGTAAGATGAATCAAAGATTGTGGGATCATAGTGTATGCGCTCTACAAAAACACTAGATGGACTCCAGACTACAAAATCACAAAACTCCACCTCTGCTAAGCGCATTTGGGCTTGCACCTGATGCATGTAATGATGGTCCTTTTTCAGTTCCATTTTCCCATCAGTATTACTGAGGCAGAATGATTTATTCGCACATCCCTTCGCCACGGTGCTGTCCTTGATGCGGTAGGGGCACTTGATCTCAAGGATGCCACGGCCATGACATGAGCAGGAGAGTACACCATCAGGTGAGGCACCAAGCCATGGGAATTCTGGGTTGATGATAAGACCTGAGGGTCTCATGAAGAACTCGGCATGCCTCTGCTCCATTAAAGCCTGGTACCTTGCTCTCGCAAGCGGTTCACTTGAAACTCCATATCTGAAAAGAAAACGATAATTAGAGGCTATATATTGAATTTATTTCTGTGAAAAGTACATATAACCGATAAAATTGACCAAGCCAGGAGCTTTTGGCTTTCAGTATAAGATAGAGCAAAAATAATTAATTAAATAGGGGGTAATGGGGATGGTTTAAATACATAAGTTATATCCCTGTATTTACACATCTGCATCAGGGTGCGATTTGCCAGGGGGGTGGGACCTTTTGCTTTTGATTTCCCTTCCTCTGATCATTCAATTTAATAACCAATGGGGGCTCTCTGCTATGTTTTATTGTGTCAGTGAATAAAATACACAACGTTCTCCAATCTGACAGTAGATGGCGCAAACAACTTCCAAAAAAACACCATGGAGTTTTTCTCCGTTCTCACACACGGGATTATAGAAGCTGCCTTCTTAATTATTCAGATATGTCGATAAAAGAAGAAGGTCCGTCATCAACACAAATTGTTTTGCTTAAAGAATGGTAAGTGTTACATCTTTAGGCTACAACTGAATAGGCTACAAATTAGGCATAATGATAGCCTATAGGCTAAATTATTGTTGTAGATTGGCTAACCAGCCTTTTTTTAAATTCAGTGCCATTTTCGTACTGGTATATTAAAATCAGAATTTCTGCTGTCCACAAACATGCTGACTAGCACACTATAGCTGGCCATCGCCTGGGGCCAGGCGCATAAAACTCTGGAGATTCAAGCGTTCTCTTAAAGGCTAAAGTGAAGAGATAAGTTTTTAGCTTTCTTTTAAAAATATTTAGTGAGCTGGCTTCCCTGATATCTATAGGCAGTGTGTTCCATAGCTTTGGGGCATAATTGACAAAGGCTGCATCCCCGATTTTCTTTCAGCTGTTGCTGGGAACCTCCAATAAACCAGCAGCTGATGATCGCAGTGTTCTTGAAGGCAAGTAGTGAACAAGGGAGTTAGCAATGTAGCTTGGTCCTAGCCCATTAAGGGCTTTGTATATAAGGAGGAGGACCTTAAAATCAATTCTAAATGTTACAGGAAGCCAGTGTAGAGAAGCTAAAACTGGACTAATGTGCTCTCTCCTCTTGGTTCTGGTTAATAGCTGAGCTGCAGAGTTTTGAATAAGCTGAAGTCTCTCAGTGGTTTTTTTCGGGAGACCAGTAAAAAGTGCGTTACAGTAATCAAGTCGGCTTGAAATAAAGGCATGAATCAGTTTTTCAGCATCTTTTTGATTTATAAATGGTCGTATTTCGCTATGTTTCTAAGGTGGAAAAATGATGTTTTTGTCACCTTGTTAATGTGGGACTTGAAGCTTAGATCTGAATCTAGGATAACACCAAGATTTGTAACCTCAGATTTAATCCAGGGAGTCAGTGTTCCCAGATTATTCCCTTTTTGTTTTAGAGCCGATTAGTAGGATTTCAGTTTTGTCCTCGTTTAACTTTAAAACATTTATGGTAAAACTTTTACTTTTCTATTTGCAGATTGCCTCAAATGCCTCAAGCTCAAGCAAACATAAGGCAAAAAGAAAAGGCAAATGGTCGCCGGAGTGGAAGAAAACCTTCGGATTTGCTGAATTTGATGCAGAGACGGGCATGATGTTCTGCAAAAGCTTTTCCCAGTCTTGCAAAAGGGAACAACCTTTTTGTTGGTGTGGACGGTTCCATTCATTGGTCCCTGACACAGCACAAGATGGTGATGTTCATTCACTTGGTGTTGGGCATTCTTCAGGAGCTGAAGCAGCTCAGCCTGCTGTTACAGAGGGATGGACTGACCTTGCAGATGGTCTCTGATGGACTACAAACGACAACACTGTCACTTGTAGCCATGCAGGTCAGTAACATTTATTTTGTTTAATTGTTGAACATTATTATTTTCTATGTGAATCGCTAAAACTGGTATTTATATAATCCCTAAATATGAAAAACTGTAAATATATTTTGTAACTTGTGATTATATTATTGAAAAACTACAAGTATATTGTGCTGTGATTATATAGTAAGAAATATTTGAGTAAAATGTTCTTTCTTTCCTTTTATTACAAACCTAGACAGACCCAGGCCCAAGGCTCCAGAAGGTACTGGATGAGGTTGGACCTGGAAACACCTGGCAGAATGTCCAGCTCAGCAGGAGTGAAACCTTCAACTCACTAAAGCTCCGCCTTATCAACGACCTGTGTAGGTTTCTGTCAGCACGCTTTGGGAATCTGGAGACGGGAATTCTGAAGACAACCTCCACCCTCTTTGATCTGTCTTGCTGGCCAGAAGACACAGCTGAACTGGCAACATTTGACAATGCGGAGCTCATCGAATTCATGGAGCATTTCCAATCCATCCTTGCAGCATGTGGGGACTTTACTTCTGTAGCGGCAGCTAAGAGACAGTGGCTTGACCTGAAAGTCCTCGTTCAGCGTCACTACAGGCACCTTGAACCCCAGGTGCTGTGGCAGCGGCTACTTCAGGGTGCTATTGGAAGGGAAGACCAGTTTGAGCACATGAAGGTCATAATGGAGATCACGCAAGTGTTCCCCATGAATTCATCTTGCTGCGAGCATGGATTCTCCAGCATGAAGAGAATTAAGTCAGACTGGAGGTCTTGCTTGTCAAACGAGATGCTTAGCTTCCTCCTGCACATCTCACTTCATGGCCCTCCTGCACAGCAACTCAGTGCAGAGAAATCAGTCACCAAGTGGTGGAGTAGTGGCTGCAGCTCCATTAAAATATTTTATCAGTATATATTATATGTATTATACTTACCAAAGTTAAAAGTTTTCTGTGGTGTGACTGATTTACCTCTAGTCTCTAATCTAATCTTTGCAGATGAATTTAAATAAAAAGGTTGATGATTAATCATCTAATCATTCGTATGATGTTTTATTTATGCTAAAGGTCACTTTGAATGATTTTAACTAATGATAATGTAGAAAAAACAAATATTTTAAATTCGGGTCGGCCCACATTCATTTCGGGACAGCTTAGATTGTATTTCGGGATGGTTCCGGGAGGATGGTGAAAGAAATTAGTTAAGAGCCCTGCCTTACTCGGATGACCCAACTCTAGAAATCTTATTCTACATGATCTAGGTGACTTCATCTTCATCAAATATGCAATCAGTGGCCAGAAACTTAAGAGTGATTTTTGACAGTGACCTGAGTTTTGAGGAGCAGGTAAAGACAGCCGTGCAGTCCTGTTCCTTCAACTGAGAAATATATCAAAAATCAAGTCATTTTTATCTCTGATTGAGAAAAGGTAATTCAATTATTTTATTTATTATATTTATTTATTATTATATATATATATTTAATCTAGACTACTGCAACTCTATCTATACATGCCTCAGTCAAAAATCATTCTCACAACTCCAGCTTGTTCAGAATGCTGCAGCTAGGATTTTAACTGGAACCAAACGTAGAGACAATATTACCCCAATCTTAGCACATTTGCACTGGTTACCAGTTTGATTTCAATTGATTTTAAAATTTTAGTGATTACATTTAAAGTATGGCATGGTCTAGCCCCTAGCTATATTGCTGACCTTTTAACTCCTTTTGAGCCGGAGCGCATCTTTCGATCCTCAAGCAAGGCCCTTTTGTCTGTTCCACAGTCTAGGCTCAAGACTAGACTGTGTCTCTAGACTTTGGTTCGTAGATAGATAGATAGATAGATAGATAGATAGATAGATAGATAGATAGATTGATAGAATTTTATTTATGTGTCACTCCTCAAAATACAGGTCAAACAGAGCAACAAACACAGTACCCCAATAAAAAAGGAAGTTGAGGACACTCATTTAGAGTTATGAGACACAGGCTAAAAATAATACACATAAAAAATACTAGAATATAGATATATATACATATGTATATACATATATACATACACACAAATATACACACACATAAGTACATACATTCGTACAGATACATTGATACACATATAGATACATACACACACACACAAAACAAAAACAATCTTAGTATTGCATTATAAAATTTAGACACTCAATGAACGTCTTCTGTTAAGGATGTTCTGTTGGAATGTCCTGCCTGGGAAGTTAGGCTAGCTAACCCAGTTTCATCTTCTAAAACACACTTTTTAAGACTGGCTTTCATGGGAATTTCTCCTTATACTTGTCTGGAGATTCATGTCTAGACAAGATATTATTAAAGATTATCAAAGATATTATTAAAGATTTTAAAGAATTTGCATGACATGTAAAATTACATAATCTTTGATGTCAGAAAGTTTTTGCAAGCATGTCTAATTTTTGACAGTTTAAGACCATACATGATTGGACTTAAAAGAGGTTGAAAAATCAAGACGTACATAGATGACATAACATGCAGTGGATATGGAAGAAATATTGTGCCATATCTCTGAGTTATTAAAGCATAAAAACAGCCAAAAGCAAAGTTAATGAGAGAAACAAGATGTGGAGTGCAGGTACTGAAAGCCTTCCGTCTGGTCTCTTTGGAAGATTTTAAACATACAGCCAGAATCTTTATATATGTGTATGAAATAAAACTTGTAGGGATAACAACGGCAAAAACAAGACCAAAAAGCAGATCATGAATCTCTGACACTATTGTGTCTAATGAACAAGAAAGTTTCACTACAAGATGGTTCCCACAAGCAACGTTGTTGATAATATTTCCACAAAGCTTTAAACGAGCAGTGAAAGACAACAAAACTCCAACTTCCATAAAACAAAGTATCCAGATAGCTACAATGGTTTGTTGTACTCTTCGTTTGGTTATGATCACATTGTAATGTAAAGGCTTACATATACACACATATCTGTCATATGCCATGCTTGTTAAATTTGCATATTCAACACTTACATATGCATGAATAGAAAATATTTGTATAAAACAGTAAAAGACAGAAATTTCATGTGTCTCTGACAATAATTGTGTCATTAAGCAGGGCAAGAAAGTTGTGCTACCATATATTTCATTAGCAAACAAACTACAGAGAAATAGATACATGGGCTCATGCAAATTTCTGTCCACATATATAATGACAATGAGAACTACGTTGGCAAAAACTACTGATGTGTATAATAGCATTGCCAGGGTGAAAAACAGGTACTTTAAGTTTCCTATGTTACCATACATAGCCAACACAAATGACACAATCTGTGTCGAGTTTCCCATGTCAGCAGTAATAACATACAGGCTTAGGCAGACTGAACCTGCAACTACAACTTATGAAAAGTAATGCACCAAGAAAATAGAGATGTAATCTAACATGGGAGGAATTAATTCATATAATTTTAGTAGTGGTTATTTTGCCATCGATCATTTTGTACAGGAAATATAACTGGTACTTTCCTTTGCTCTTTTACTATCAATCAAGATTTTTTAAATGGTGGTTATTCTATATGCAAGTGTCTTAAGAGTTCACACAAAACATCAACAATTAAAGAAAGTAACAGATAAAAACCATGTGTGGGATCTAATCACTGAGAGTCATGCTGGAGATGTCTTGTACTTAATTAGTCATACGATTATCAGATCATTAAAATAAACAGCCAGCCTTCAGCGCTAACACACATCAGTCATATGCCCTTTTCCTAAGATAATTACCAAATGTGATGAGAAAGATCTCAGAGATGGCATGTGAGTAAGGCCTCCAGACTGTTGTAACACCCCCACCCCCCACCCGTACTGAGACAGACAGAACCAGCTGCTGAACTTTTATAGTGGTCCATAGGTAAACACACACAACAAGTAGAATGTGATGAAGCCATCTATCAAAGGATTATAATTATCAAAGGAAAAAAACTAATTTATTCAAACAATTCTTGGCCAGACTATCTCACACTGCTAAAACTAATTCGTCACACATTTTTAAAAAAGGACGCATTGTATGAAAGAAAATTAAAGTTTGCAACAGAATTTTAAGTTTGTGAATGGAGAGCAAACAGGTTAAAGGATTAGGCCTGTTGTCAACAACAACAACCTGGGGCCCCCTGATCACTGGTGCCTAACTTTAGATTAAAGTGAGGGGACAGAATCTAAATTCAGACAGACATTCTGTGTCCTTTATGCATGCTCATACAAGCTAAGCTACTAGCTTTTAGCATAGCTCTAATTCACTGAACAATAGTGTCGCAAACATCCGCCTTATCCTAGCCTAAGCTAACTGCCATAGACTAATGCTAGCTGCATGTGCTTGAACAGACTGGCTTGCTAACCCACTCATTAGCAGAGCTCAAGGCCTGCTTGCCTTAGCAGTGGTATTACATTAGCCAGTGTTTGCTTGAATAAATTGTGCTCACTAACATCCTGGTTAGCCTTTAGCACAGATTGCTGTAATATGAATGCATGCCCTCCTCCACTAATTGCATTCATTCAATTGGAACATCCAATTTAATTTTGAAATCTACTTTAAGTTGGGATCGACCACCTCCCACCTCAACCTTTCATTGCAGCCTTGCAACTATAGCACACTATTCTAACAGTTTGGCTTGCTGCATTCCTTAGCTATCTGTTTTAAATGCATGCTTGTTGCCTGCCTGCGTATGCACACATTCACTATTATTTCTAATTAGTGTTTTGATAAGCAATCTGAGCAATTGTGACCCATTTAGTATAGAGTTGAATCAACCAATAGGTGAAGTACACAATGGCACCAAAATTTCCCATCATAGAACAACTTGTGAGTGTTCCAACCCAGCTAGCCAGGTGGACTTGGCCCAATTCTGGCTAGGATTCGGCACACTCGGCGTAGCATCAGACTCGGGTGATGTCACCTGGGCCAGATATGGGCCGGACCCGGAAAATTAAAATTCAATTGTATGTTCATAATAAAACATTGACTATTAATAACTTACATTTTCTCCAAAACTGCACCAGTTTACAGGACCTTCTCTCACTCTCACTCAAACAAATCTCAAAATAAAAAAGTGCTCCAGGTTACTGGACAGAGCTTTATAAAATCCAAATGAAAATGAATTGCAGTATATCCCACTTTATACTTTCCCAAAAGAAAACTGGTGCAACAGATCTATATAACAACACACCTGTGTTGTCATTTATTTACATCAAAAGGTTATCCATGGAGCCCAGCCCAATGTAATGGAGATTTAAAGAGTCATAGTGCCATCTTGTGTTTTGAGGTAGCTCATTTCTCCCACACAGTAAGCAGGCTGACCAATATCATGCATGTGATAACTGAAGCTTGAAAAGTAAAATCGCCGTTTATTTCCATGCATATGCACGAGCTCAGTCTACCTGACAGCCCTCTGTTCTGTTGGTGAAGAGAGAGACACACAGAGTGTGGTGGTTTCGGCGCATCGGCCGACGCTCCCGGCTGCATGTTGCTGGCCAAGGCTGTTAGCTTGGCGCTGATTTGTTCCCGGTGATCCAACCGAGATTTCGCCGGGGGTCACGACGAATGGGTTTTTCGGCAGGATCGGGTGGATCAATGCGGCCCGTGAGTGCGGTGGAGAGGACAGCGGCGGAGAGAGCAGATGGGACGCACTGGAACGGAGATCAGTATGGATGTATGGACTATTACAGCGGAGTTTTTACCCTTGTCTTAAATTTGACCGGCACAGAATCGGATATATGAGACTGATCTGCCGGTCACCGGTCATGACCGATCAGCTGAAAACCGGCCGATTCCGGTCACCGGCCAATCGATCGGTGCATCTCTAGCTGTGAGTATACTATTTTTTGTTAATTTCTGTCATTTTCCCCCGAAAAGCTGTATCAATACAATATTTACCGGCAAAATGAGTTAGTGCACGTCGAATATCATTTTATTTTACAGCTAACCAAACAAACTTACATAGCCTGTTAAGCTGACGATCAAATTAACGTTGTTCACAGTTACATTGATGTTACCTGATGACTGAATATGATATCTGCAGTTTGCTAACTTTAATTCAGATAAAGCTCGATGCGATTTTACTTAAGTTCAAAATTGGTAGCTAACGTAGCTAATATAAAGTGGACGTTAGCTAACGTTACTTCAGCTGAGGTTCAGGTAGCTAAGTTAGCTAATTGGGTACAATTCAACTGCTAGCGTTGGAATGAACTAGATAAAGCACAAAGGGAATGGGATATAGTTGGTCAGCTGTCGAATTTCCATCAAGTTACATTTCACGAGCCAATCGTTATTGCTAACGTTAGCTGACGTTAGCTAGCGGCGATTGCTAACGTTATTAGCG